>NC_137721.1:550120-570120 GCF_964034855.1 Anser brachyrhynchus | reverse complement strand
CCGGTTAGGCTTATGTTTAGGGTTGTTAGGAAAGAGTGAAGACGCAGAGTCCTGTTGAGTGTGGGGTTGTGTAAAGGCTCCCCAAGGGAGTTCAGGTGTTCCCAAAGGCTTCCGCTGAGAGCACTTTTTGATGGCAGAAAGTGGCACCGTACGTGTTTTTTCGGGTCTAACTCGGGTTCAGCTTCTTGTTGCGGTTAGGGTTATGTTTAGGGTTGTTAGGAAAGAGTGAAGACGCAGAGTCCTGTTGAGTGTGGGGTTGCGTAAAGGCTCCCCCAGGGAGTTCAGGTGTACCCAAAGGCTTCCGCTGAGAGCACTTTTTGATGGCAGAAAGTGGCACCGTACGTGTTTTTTCGGGTCTAACTCGGGTTCAGCTTCTTGTTGCGGTTAGGGTTATGTTTAGGGTTGTTAGGAAAGAGTGAAGACGCAGAGTCCTGTTGAGTGTGCGGTTGCGTAAAGGCTCCCCCAGGGAGTTCAGGTGTACCCAAAGGCTTCCGCTGAGAGCACTTTTGGATGGCAGAAAGTGGCACCGTACGTGTTTTTTCGGGTCTAACTCGGGTTCAGCTTCTTGTTGCGGTTAGGGTTATGTTTAGGGTTGTTAGGAAAGAGTGAAGACGCAGAGTCCTGTTGAGTGTGGGGTTGCGTAAAGGCTCCCCCAGGGAGTTCAGGTGTACCCAAAGGCTTCCGCTGAGAGCACTTTTGGATGGCAGAAAGTGGCACCGTACGTGTTTTTTCGGGTCTAACTCGGGTTCAGCTTCTTGTTGCGATTAGGGTTATGTTTAGGGTTGTTAGGAAAGAGTGAAGACGCAGAGTCCTGTTGAGTGTGGGGTTGCGTAAAGGCTCCCCCAGGGAGTTCAGGTGTACCCAAAGGCTTCCGCTGAGAGCACTTTTTGATGGCAGAAAGTGGCACCGTACGTGTATTTTCGGGTCTAACTCGGGTTCAGCTTCTTGTTGCGGTTAGGGTTATGTTTAGGGTTGTTAGGAAAGAGTGAAGACGCAGAGTCCTGTTGAGTGTGGGGTTGCGTAAAGGCTCCCCCAGGGAGTTCAGGTGTACCCAAAGGCTTCCGCTGAGAGCACTTTTTGATGGCAGAAAGTGGCACCGTACGTGTTTTTTCGGGTCTAACTCGGGTTCAGCTTCTTGTTGCGGTTAGGCTTATGTTTAGGGTTGTTAGGAAAGAGTGAAGACGCAGAGTCCTGTTGAGTGTGGGGTTGCGTAAAGGCTCCCCCAGGGAGTTCAGGTGTACCCAAAGGCTTCCGCTGAGAGCACTTTTTGATGGCAGAAAGTGGCACCGTACGTGTTTTTTCGGGTCTAACTCGGGTTCAGCTTCTTGTTGCGGTTAGGGTTATGTTTAGGGTTGTTAGGAAAGAGTGAAGACGCAGAGTCCTGTTGAGTGTGGGGTTGCGTAAAGGCTCCCCCAGGGAGTTCAGGTGTACCCAAAGGCTTCCGCTGAGAGCACTTTTTGATGGCAGAAAGTGGCACCGTACGTGTTTTTTCGGGTCTAACTCGGGTTCAGCTTCTTGTTGCGGTTAGGGTTATGTTTAGGGTTGTTAGGAAAGAGTGAAGACGCAGAGTCCTGTTGAGTGTGGGGTTGCGTAAAGGCTCCCCCAGGGAGTTCAGGTGTACCCAAAGGCTTCCGCTGAGAGCACTTTTTGATGGCAGAAAGTGGCACCGTACGTGTTTTTTCGGGTCTAACTCGGGTTGAGCTTCTTGTTCCGGTTAGGCTTATGTTTAGGGTTGTTAGGAAAGAGTGAAGACGCAGAGTCCTGTTGAGTGTGGGGTTGTGTAAAGGCTCCCCAAGGGAGTTCAGGTGTTCCCAAAGGCTTCCGCTGAGAGCACTTTTTGATGGCAGAAAGTGGCACCGTACGTGTTTTTTCGGGTCTAACTCGGGTTCAGCTTCTTGTTGCGGTTAGGGTTATTTTTAGGGTTGTTAGGAAAGAGTGAAGACGCAGAGTCCTGTTGAGTGTGGGGTTGCGTAAAGGCTCCCCCAGGGAGTTCAGGTGTACCCAAAGGCTTCCGCTGAGAGCACTTTTTGATGGCAGAAAGTGGCACCGTACGTGTTCTTTCGGGTCTAACTCGGGTTGAGCTTCTTGTTGCGGTTAGGGTTATGTTTAGGGTTGTTAGGAAAGAGTGAAGACGCAGAGTCCTGTTGAGTGTGGGGTTGCGTAAAGGCTCCCCCAGGGAGTTCAGGTGTACCCAAAGGCTTCCGCTGAGAGCACTTTTTGATGGCAGAAAGTGGCACCGTACGTGTTTTTTCGGGTCTAACTCGGGTTCAGCTTCTTGTTGCGGTTAGGGTTATGTTTAGGGTTGTTAGGAAAGAGTGAAGACGCAGAGTCCTGTTGAGTGTGGGGTTGCGTAAAGGCTCCCCCAGGGAGTTCAGGTGTACCCAAAGGCTTCCGCTGAGAGCACTTTTTGATGGCAGAAAGTGGCACCGTACGTGTTTTTTCGGGTCTAACTCGGGTTCAGCTTCTTGTTGCGGTTAGGGTTATGTTTAGGGTTGTTAGGAAAGAGTGAAGACGCAGAGTCCTGTTGAGTGTGGGGTTGCGTAAAGGCTCCCCCAGGGAGTTCAGGTGTACCCAAAGGCTTCCGCTGAGAGCACTTTTTGATGGCAGAAAGTGGCACCGTACGTGTTTTTTCGGGTCTAACTCGGGTTCAGCTTCTTGTTGCGGTTAGGGTTATGTTTAGGGTTGTTAGGAAAGAGTGAAGACGCAGAGTCCTGTTGAGTGTGGGGTTGCGTAAAGGCTCCCCCAGGGAGTTCAGGTGTACCCAAAGGCTTCCGCTGAGAGCACTTTTTGATGGCAGAAAGTGGCACCGTACGTGTTTTTTTGGGTCTAACTCGGGTTCAGCTTCATGTTGCGGTTAGGGTTATGTTTAGGGTTGTTAGGAAAGAGTGAAGACGCAGAGTCCTGTTGAGTGTGGGGTTGCGTAAAGGCTCCCCCAGGGAGTTCAGGTGTACCCAAAGGCTTCCGCTGAGAGCACTTTTTGATGGCAGAAAGTGGCACCGTACGTGTTTTTTCGGGTCTAACTCGGGTTCAGCTTCTTGTTGCGGTTAGGGTTATGTTTAGGGTTGTTAGGAAAGAGTGAAGATGCAGAGTCCTGTTGAGTGTGGGGTTGCGTAAAGGCTCCCCCAGGGAGTTCAGGTGTACCCAAAGGCTTCCGCTGAGAGCACTTTTTGATGGCAGAAAGTGGCACCGTACGTGTTTTTTCGGGTCTAACTCGGGTTCAGCTTCTTGTTGCGGTTAGGGTTATGTTTAGGGTTGTTAGGAAAGAGTGAAGACGCAGAGTCCTGTTGAGTGTGGGGTTGCGTAAAGGCTCCCCCAGGGAGTTCAGGTGTTCCCAAAGGCTTCCGCTGAGAGCACTTTTTGATGGCAGAAAGTGGCACCGTACGTGTTTTTTCGGGTCTAACTCGGGTTCAGCTTCTTGTTGCGGTTAGGCTTATGTTTAGGGTTGTTAGGAAAGAGTGAAGACGCAGAGTCCTGTTGAGTGTGGGGTTGCGTAAAGGCTCCCCCAGGGAGTTCAGGTGTACCCAAAGGCTTCCGCTGAGAGCACTTTTTGATGGCAGAAAGTGGCACCGTACGTGTTTTTTCGGGTCTAACTCGGGTTCAGCTTCTTGTTGCGGTTAGGGTTATGTTTAGGGTTGTTAGGAAAGAGTGAAGACGCAGAGTCCTGTTGAGTGTGGGGTTGCGTAAAGGCTCGCCCAGGGAGTTCAGGTGTACCCAAAGGCTTCCGCTGAGAGCACTTTTTGATGGCAGAAAGTGGCACCGTACGTGTTTTTTCGGGTCTAACTCGGGTTCAGCTTCTTGTTGCGGTTAGGGTTATGTTTAGGGTTGTTAGGAAAGAGTGAAGACGCAGAGTCCTGTTGAGTGTGGGGTTGCGTAAAGGCTCCCCCAGGGAGTTCAGGTGTACCCAAAGGCTTCCGCTGAGAGCACTTTTTGATGGCAGGAAGTGGCACCGTACGTGTTTTTTCGGGTCTAACTCGGGTTCAGCTTCTTGTTGCGGTTAGGGTTATGTTTAGGGTTGTTAGGAAAGAGTGAAGACGCAGAGTCCTGTTGAGTGTGGGGTTGCGTAAAGGCTCCCCCAGGGAGTTCAGGTGTACCCAAAGGCTTCCGCTGAGAGCACTTTTTGATGGCAGAAAGTGGCACCGTACGTGTTTTTTCGGGTCTAACTCGGGTTCAGCTTCTTGTTGCGGTTAGGGTTGTGTTTAGGGTTGTTAGGAAAGAGTGAAGACGCAGAGTCCTGTTGAGTGTGGGGTTGCGTAAAGGCTCCCCCAGGGAGTTCAGGTGTACCCAAAGGCTTCCGCTGAGAGCACTTTTTGATGGCAGAAAGTGGCACCGTACGTGTTTTTTCGGGTCTAACTCGGGTTCAGCTTCTTGTTCCGGTTAGGCTTATGTTTAGGGTTGTTAGGAAAGAGTGAAAACGCAGAGTCCTGTTGAGTGTGGGGTTGCGTAAAGACTCCCCCAGGGAGTTCAGGTGTACCCAAAGGCTTCCGCTGAGAGCACTTTTTGATGGCAGAAAGTGGCACCGTACGTGTTTTTTCGGGTCTAACTCGGGTTGAGCTTCTTGTTGCGGTTAGGGTTATGTTTAGGGTTGTTAGGAAAGAGTGAAGACGCAGAGTCCTGTTGAGTGTGGGGTTGCGTAAAGGCTCCCCCAGGGAGTTCACGTGTACCCAAAGGCTTCCGCTGAGAGCACTTTTTGATGGCAGAAAGTGGCACCGTACGTGTTTTTTCGGGTCTAACTCGGGTTGAGCTTCTTGTTGCGGTTAGGGTTATGTTCAGGGTTGTTAGGAAAGAGTGAAGACGCAGAGTCCTGTTGAGTGTGGGGTTGCGTAAAGGCTCCCCCAGGGAGTTCAGGTGTACCCAAAGGCTTCCGCTGAGAGCACTTTTTGATGGCAGAAAGTGGCACCGTACGTGTTTTTTCGGGTCTAACTCGGGTTGAGCTTCTTGTTGCGGTTAGGGTTATGTTTAGGGTTGTTAGGAAAGAGTGAAGACGCAGAGTCCTGTTGAGTGTGGGGTTGCGTAAAGGCTCCCCCAGGGAGTTCAGGTGTACCCAAAGGCTTCCGCTGAGAGCACTTTTTGATGGCAGAAAGTGGCACCGTACGTGTTTTTTCGGGTCTAACTCGGGTTCAGCTTCTTGTTGCGGTTAGGGTTATGTTTAGGGTTGTTAGGAAAGAGTGAAGACGCAGAGTCCTGTTGAGTGTGGGGTTGCGTAAAGGCTCCCCCAGGGAGTTCAGGTGTACCCAAAGGCTTCCGCTGAGAGCACTTTTTGATGGCAGAAAGTGGCACCGTACGTGTTTTTTCGGGTCTAACTCGGGTTCAGCTTCTTGTTGCGGTTAGGGTTATGTTTAGGGTTGTTAGGAAAGAGTGAAGACGCAGAGTCCTGTTGAGTGTGGGGTTGCGTAAAGGCTCCCCCAGGGAGTTCAGGTGTACCCAAAGGCTTCCGCTGAGAGCACTTTTTGATGGCAGAAAGTGGCACCGTACGTGTTTTTTCGGGTCTAACTCGGGTTGAGCTTCTTGTTGCGGTTAGGGTTATGTTTAGGGTTGTTAGGAAAGAGTGAAGACGCAGAGTCCTGTTGAGTGTGGGGTTGCGTAAAGGCTCCCCCAGGGAGTTCAGGTGTACCCAAAGGCTTCCGCTGAGAGCACTTTTTGATGGCAGAAAGTGGCACCGTACGTGTTTTTTCGGGTCTAACTCGGGTTCAGCTTCTTGTTGCGGTTAGGGTTAAGTTTAGGGTTATTAGGAAAGAGTGAAGACGCAAAGTCCTGTTGAGTGTGGGGTTGCGTAAAGGCTCCCCCAGGGAGTTCAGGTGTTCCCAAAGGCTTCCGCTGAGAGCACTTTTTGATGGCAGAAAGTGGCACCGTACGTGTTTTTTCGGGTCTAACTCGGGTTCAGCTTCTTGTTGCGGTTAGGGTTATGTTTAGGGTTGTTAGGAAAGAGTGAAGACGCAGAGTCCTGTTGAGTGTGGGGTTGCGTAAAGGCTCCCCCAGGGAGTTCAGGTGTACCCAAAGGCTTCCGCTGAGAGCACTTTTTGATGGCAGAAAGTGGCACCGTACGTGTTTTTTCGGGTCTAACTCGGGTTCAGCTTCTTGTTGCGGTTAGGGTTATGTTTAGGGTTGTTAGGAAAGAGTGAAGACGCAGAGTCCTGTTGAGTGTGGGGTTGCGTAAAGGCTCCCCCAGGGAGTTCAGGTGTACCCAAAGGCTTCCGCTGAGAGCACTTTTTGATGGCAGAAAGTGGCACCGTACGTGTTTTTTCGGGTCTAACTCGGGTTCAGCTTCTTGTTGCGGTTAGGGTTATGTTTAGGGTTGTTAGGAAAGAGCGAAGACGCAGAGTCCTGTTGAGTGTGGGGTTGCGTAAAGGCTCCCCCAGGGAGTTCAGGTGTACCCAAAGGCTTCCGCTGAGAGCACTTTTTGATGGCAGAAAGTGGCACCGTACGTGTTTTTTCGGGTCTAACTCGGGTTCAGCTTCTTGTTGCGGTTAGGGTTATGTTTAGGGTTGTTAGGAAAGAGTGAAGACGCAGAGTCCTGTTGAGTGTGGGGTTGCGTAAAGGCTCCCCCAGGGAGTTCAGGTGTACCCAAAGGCTTCCGCTGAGAGCACTTTTTGATGGCAGAAAGTGGCACCGTACGTGTTTTTTCGGGTCTAACTCGGGTTCAGCTTCTTGTTGCGGTTAGGGTTATGTTTAGGGTTGTTAGGAAAGAGTGAAGACGCAGAGTCCTGTTGAGTGTGGGGTTGCGTAAAGGCTCCCCCAGGGAGTTCACGTGTACCCAAAGGCTTCCGCTGAGAGCACTTTTTGATGGCAGAAAGTGGCACCGTACGTGTTTTTTCGGGTCTAACTCGGGTTCAGCTTCTTGTTGCGGTTAGGGTTATGTTTAGGGTTGTTAGGAAAGAGTGAAGACGCAGAGTCCTGTTGAGTGTGGGGTTGCGTAAAGGCTCCCCCAGGGAGTTCAGGTGTACCCAAAGGCTTCCGCTGAGAGCACTTTTTGATGGCAGAAAGTGGCACCGTACGTGTTTTTTCGGGTCTAACTCGGGTTCAGCTTCTTGTTGCGGTTAGGGTTATGTTTAGGGTTGTTAGGAAAGAGTGAAGACGCAGAGTCCTGTTGAGTGTGGGGTTGCGTAAAGGCTCCCCCAGGGAGTTCAGGTGTACCCAAAGGCTTCCGCTGAGAGCACTTTTTGATGGCAGAAAGTGGCACCGTACGTGTTTTTTCGGGTCTAACTCGGGTTCAGCTTCTTGTTGCGGTTAGGGTTATGTTTAGGGTTGTTAGGAAAGAGTGAAGACGCAGAGTCCTGTTGAGTGTGGGGTTGCGTAAAGGCTCCCCCAGGGAGTTCACGTGTACCCAAAGGCTTCCGCTGAGAGCACTTTTTGATGGCAGAAAGTGGCACCGTACGTGTTTTTTCGGGTCTAACTCGGGTTCAGCTTCTTGTTGCGGTTAGGGTTATGTTTAGGGTTGTTAGGAAAGAGTGAAGACGCAGAGTCCTGTTGAGTGTGCGGTTGCGTAAAGGCTCCCCCAGGGAGTTCAGGTGTACCCAAAGGCTTCCGCTGAGAGCACTTTTTGATGGCAGAAAGTGGCATCGTACGTGTTTTTTCGGGTCTAACTCGGGTTCAGCTTCTTGTTGCGGTTAGGGTTATGTTTAGGGTTGTTAGGAAAGAGCGAAGACGCAGAGTCCTGTTGAGTGTGGGGTTGCGTAAAGGCTCCCCCAGGGAGTTCAGGTGTACCCAAAGGCTTCCGCTGAGAGCACTTTTTGATGGCAGAAAGTGGCACCGTACGTGTTTTTTCGGGTCTAACTCGGGTTCAGCTTCTTGTTGCGGTTAGGGTTATGTTTAGGGTTGTTAGGAAAGAGTGAAGACGCAGAGTCCTGTTGAGTGTGGGGTTGCGTAAAGGCTCCCCCAGGGAGTTCAGGTGTACCCAAAGGCTTCCGCTGAGAGCACTTTTTGATGGCAGAAAGTGGCACCGTACGTGTTTTTTCGGGTCTAACTCGGGTTCAGCTTCTTGTTGCGGTTAGGGTTATGTTTAGGGTTGTTAGGAAAGAGTGAAGACGCAGAGTCCTGTTGAGTGTGGGGTTGCGTAAAGGCTCCCCCAGGGAGTTCAGGTGTACCCAAAGGCTTCCGCTGAGAGCACTTTTTGATGGCAGAAAGTGGCACCGTACGTGTTTTTTCGGGTCTAACTCGGGTTCAGCTTCTTGTTGCGGTTAGGGTTATGTTTAGGGTTGTTAGGAAAGAGTGAAGACGCAGAGTCCTGTTGAGTGCGGGGTTGCGTAAAGGCTCCCCCAGGGAGTTCAGGTGTACCCAAAGGCTTCCGCTGAGAGCACTTTTTGATGGCAGAAAGTGGCACCGTACGTGTTTTTTCGGGTCTAACTCGGGTTCAGCTTCTTGTTGCGGTTAGGCTTATGTTTAGGGTTGTTAGGAAAGAGTGAAGACGCAGAGTCCTGTTGAGTGTGGGGTTGCGTAAAGGCTCCCCCAGGGAGTTCACGTGTACCCAAAGGCTTCCGCTGAGAGCACTTTTGGATGGCAGAAAGTGGCACCGTACGTGTTTTTTCGGGTCTAACTCGGGTTCAGCTTCTTGTTGCGGTTAGGGTTATGTTTAGGGTTGTTAGGAAAGAGTGAAGACGCAGAGTCCTGTTGAGTGTGGGGTTGCGTAAAGGCTCCCCCAGGGAGTTCAGGTGTACCCAAAGGCTTCCGCTGAGAGCACTTTTTGATGGCAGAAAGTGGCACCGTACGTGTTTTTTCGGGTCTAACTCGGGTTCAGCTTCTTGTTGCGGTTAGGGTTATGTTTAGGGTTGTTAGGAAAGAGTGAAGACGCAGAGTCCTGTTGAGTGTGGGGTTGCGTAAAGGCTCCCCCAGGGAGTTCAGGTGTACCCAAAGGCTTCCGCTGAGAGCACTTTTTGATGGCAGAAAGTGGCACCGTACGTGTTTTTTCGGGTCTAACTCGGGTTCAGCTTCTTGTTGCGGTTAGGGTTATGTTTAGGGTTGTTAGGAAAGAGCGAAGACGCAGAGTCCTGTTGAGTGTGGGGTTGCGTAAAGGCTCCCCCAGGGAGTTCAGGTGTACCCAAAGGCTTCCGCTGAGAGCACTTTTTGATGGCAGAAAGTGGCACCGTACGTGTTTTTTCGGGTCTAACTCGGGTTCAGCTTCTTGTTGCGGTTAGGGTTATGTTTAGGGTTGTTAGGAAAGAGTGAAGACGCAGAGTCCTGTTGAGTGTGGGGTTGCGTAAAGGCTCCCCCAGGGAGTTCAGGTGTACCCAAAGGCTTCCGCTGAGAGCACTTTTTGATGGCAGAAAGTGGCACCGTACGTGTTTTTTCGGGTCTAACTCGGGTTCAGCTTCTTGTTGCGGTTAGGGTTATGTTTAGGGTTGTTAGGAAAGAGTGAAGACGCAGAGTCCTGTTGAGTGTGGGGTTGCGTAAAGGCTCCCCCAGGGAGTTCAGGTGTACCCAAAGGCTTCCGCTGAGAGCACTTTTTGATGGCAGAAAGTGGCACCGTACGTGTTTTTTCGGGTCTAACTCGGGTTGAGCTTCTTGTTGCGGTTAGGGTTATGTTTAGGGTTGTTAGGAAAGAGTGAAGACGCAGAGTCCTGTTGAGTGTGGGGTTGCGTAAAGGCTCCCCCAGGGAGTTCACGTGTACCCAAAGGCTTCCGCTGAGAGCACTTTTTGATGGCAGAAAGTGGCACCGTACGTGTTTTTTCGGGTCTAACTCGGGTTCAGCTTCTTGTTGCGGTTAGGGTTATGTTTAGGGTTGTTAGGAAAGAGTGAAGACGCAGAGTCCTGTTGAGTGTGCGGTTGCGTAAAGGCTCCCCCAGGGAGTTCAGGTGTACCCAAAGGCTTCCGCTGAGAGCACTTTTTGATGGCAGAAAGTGGCATCGTACGTGTTTTTTCGGGTCTAACTCGGGTTCAGCTTCTTGTTGCGGTTAGGGTTATGTTTAGGGTTGTTAGGAAAGAGCGAAGACGCAGAGTCCTGTTGAGTGTGGGGTTGCGTAAAGGCTCCCCCAGGGAGTTCAGGTGTACCCAAAGGCTTCCGCTGAGAGCACTTTTTGATGGCAGAAAGTGGCACCGTACGTGTTTTTTCGGGTCTAACTCGGGTTCAGCTTCTTGTTGCGGTTAGGGTTATGTTTAGGGTTGTTAGGAAAGAGTGAAGACGCAGAGTCCTGTTGAGTGTGGGGTTGCGTAAAGGCTCCCCCAGGGAGTTCAGGTGTACCCAAAGGCTTCCGCTGAGAGCACTTTTTGATGGCAGAAAGTGGCACCGTACGTGTTTTTTCGGGTCTAACTCGGGTTCAGCTTCTTGTTGCGGTTAGGGTTATGTTTAGGGTTGTTAGGAAAGAGTGAAGACGCAGAGTCCTGTTGAGTGTGGGGTTGCGTAAAGGCTCCCCCAGGGAGTTCAGGTGTACCCAAAGGCTTCCGCTGAGAGCACTTTTTGATGGCAGAAAGTGGCACCGTACGTGTTTTTTCGGGTCTAACTCGGGTTGAGCTTCTTGTTGCGGTTAGGGTTATGTTTAGGGTTGTTAGGAAAGAGTGAAGACGCAGAGTCCTGTTGAGTGTGGGGTTGCGTAAAGGCTCCCCCAGGGAGTTCAGGTGTACCCAAAGGCTTCCGCTGAGAGCACTTTTTGATGGCAGAAAGTGGCACCGTACGTGTTTTTTCGGGTCTAACTCGGGTTCAGCTTCTTGTTGCGGTTAGGGTTATGTTTAGGGTTGTTAGGAAAGAGTGAAGACGCAGAGTCCTGTTGAGTGCGGGGTTGCGTAAAGGCTCCCCCAGGGAGTTCAGGTGTACCCAAAGGCTTCCGCTGAGAGCACTTTTTGATGGCAGAAAGTGGCACCGTACGTGTTTTTTCGGGTCTAACTCGGGTTCAGCTTCTTGTTGCGGTTAGGGTTATGTTTAGGGTTGTTAGGAAAGAGTGAAGACGCAGAGTCCTGTTGAGTGTGGGGTTGCGTAAAGGCTCCCCCAGGGAGTTCACGTGTACCCAAAGGCTTCCGCTGAGAGCACTTTTTGATGGCAGAAAGTGGCACCGTACGTGTTTTTTCGGGTCTAACTCGGGTTGAGCTTCTTGTTGCGGTTAGGGTTATGTTTAGGGTTGTTAGGAAAGAGTGAAGACGCAGAGTCCTGTTGAGTGTGGGGTTGCGTAAAGGCTCCCCCAGGGAGTTCAGGTGTACCCAAAGGCTTCCGCTGAGAGCACTTTTTGATGGCAGAAAGTGGCACCGTACGTGTTTTTTCGGGTCTAACTCGGGTTCAGCTTCTTGTTGCGGTTAGGGTTATGTTTAGGGTTGTTAGGAAAGAGTGAAGACGCAGAGTCCTGTTGAGTGTGGGGTTGCGTAAAGGCTCCCCCAGGGAGTTCACGTGTACCCAAAGGCTTCCGCTGAGAGCACTTTTTGATGGCAGAAAGTGGCACCGTACGTGTTTTTTCGGGTATAACTCGGGTTCAGCTTCTTGTTGCGGTTAGGGTTATGTTTAGGGTTGTTAGGAAAGAGCGAAGACGCAGAGTCCTGTTGAGTGTGGGGTTGCGTAAAGGCTCCCCCAGGGAGTTCAGGTGTACCCAAAGGCTTCCGCTGAGAGCACTTTTTGATGGCAGAAAGTGGCACCGTACGTGTTTTTTCGGGTCTAACTCGGGTTCAGCTTCTTGTTGCGGTTAGGGTTATGTTTAGGGTTGTTAGGAAAGAGTGAAGACGCAGAGTCCTGTTGAGTGTGGGGTTGCGTAAAGGCTCCCCCAGGGAGTTCAGGTGTACCCAAAGGCTTCCGCTGAGAGCACTTTTTGATGGCAGAAAGTGGCACCGTACGTGTTTTTTCGGGTCTAACTCGGGTTCAGCTTCTTGTTGCGGTTAGGGTTATGTTTAGGGTTGTTAGGAAAGAGTGAAGACGCAGAGTCCTGTTGAGTGTGGGGTTGCGTAAAGGCTCCCCCAGGGAGTTCAGGTGTACCCAAAGGCTTCCGCTGAGAGCACTTTTTGATGGCAAAAAGTGGCACCGTACGTGTTTTTTCGGGTCTAACTCGGGTTCAGCTTCTTGTTGCGGTTAGGGTTATGTTTAGGGTTGTTAGGAAAGAGTGAAGACGCAGAGTCCTGTTGAGTGTGGGGTTGCGTAAAGGCTCCCCCAGGGAGTTCACGTGTGCCCAAAGGCTTCCGCTGAGAGCACTTTTTGATGGCAGAAAGTGGCACCGTACGTGTTTTTTCGGGTCTAACTCGGGTTCAGCTTCTTGTTGCGGTTAGGGTTATGTTTAGGGTTGTTAGGAAAGAGTGAAGACGCAGAGTCCTGTTGAGTGTGGGGTTGCGTAAAGGCTCCCCCAGGGAGTTCAGGTGTACCCAAAGGCTTCCGCTGAGAGCACTTTTTGATGGCAGAAAGTGGCACCGTACGTGTTTTTTCGGGTCTAACTCGGGTTCAGCTTCTTGTTGCGGTTAGGGTTATGTTTAGGGTTGTTAGGAAAGAGTGAAGACGCAGAGTCCTGTTGAGTGTGGGGTTGCGTAAAGGCTCCCCCAGGGAGTTCAGGTGTACCCAAAGGCTTCCGCTGAGAGCACTTTTTGATGGCAGAAAGTGGCACCGTACGTGTTTTTTCGGGTCTAACTCGGGTTCAGCTTCTTGTTGCGGTTAGGGTTATGTTTAGGGTTGTTAGGAAAGAGCGAAGACGCAGAGTCCTGTTGAGTGTGGGGTTGCGTAAAGGCTCCCCCAGGGAGTTCAGGTGTACCCAAAGGCTTCCGCTGAGAGCACTTTTTGATGGCAGAAAGTGGCACCGTACGTGTTTTTTCGGGTCTAACTCGGGTTCAGCTTCTTGTTGCGGTTAGGGTTATGTTTAGGGTTGTTAGGAAAGAGTGAAGACGCAGAGTCCTGTTGAGTGTGGGGTTGCGTAAAGGCTCCCCCAGGGAGTTCAGGTGTACCCAAAGGCTTCCGCTGAGAGCACTTTTTGATGGCAGAAAGTGGCACCGTACGTGTTTTTTCGGGTCTAACTCGGGTTCAGCTTCTTGTTGCGGTTAGGGTTATGTTTAGGGTTGTTAGGAAAGAGTGAAGACGCAGAGTCCTGTTGAGTGTGGGGTTGCGTAAAGGCTCCCCCAGGGAGTTCAGGTGTACCCAAAGGCTTCCGCTGAGAGCACTTTTTGATGGCAGAAAGTGGCACCGTACGTGTTTTTTCGGGTCTAACTCGGGTTGAGCTTCTTGTTGCGGTTAGGGTTATGTTTAGGGTTGTTAGGAAAGAGTGAAGACGCAGAGTCCTGTTGAGTGTGGGGTTGCGTAAAGGCTCCCCCAGGGAGTTCAGGTGTACCCAAAGGCTTCCGCTGAGAGCACTTTTTGATGGCAGAAAGTGGCACCGTACGTGTTTTTTCGGGTCTAACTCGGGTTCAGCTTCTTGTTGCGGTTAGGGTTATGTTTAGGGTTGTTAGGAAAGAGTGAAGACGCAGAGTCCTGTTGAGTGTGGGGTTGCGTAAAGGCTCCCCCAGGGAGTTCACGTGTACCCAAAGGCTTCCGCTGAGAGCACTTTTTGATGGCAGAAAGTGGCACCGTACGTGTTTTTTCGGGTCTAACTCGGGTTCAGCTTCTTGTTGCGGTTAGGGTTATGTTTAGGGTTGTTAGGAAAGAGTGAAGACGCAGAGTCCTGTTGAGTGTGGGGTTGCGTAAAGGCTCCCCCAGGGAGTTCAGGTGTACCCAAAGGCTTCCGCTGAGAGCACTTTTTGATGGCAGAAAGTGGCACCGTACGTGTTTTTTCGGGTCTAACTCGGGTTCAGCTTCTTGTTGCGGTTAGGGTTATGTTTAGGGTTGTTAGGAAAGAGTGAAGACGCAGAGTCCTGTTGAGTGTGCGGTTGCGTAAAGGCTCCCCCAGGGAGTTCAGGTGTACCCAAAGGCTTCCGCTGAGAGCACTTTTTGATGGCAGAAAGTGGCATCGTACGTGTTTTTTCGGGTCTAACTCGGGTTCAGCTTCTTGTTGCGGTTAGGGTTATGTTTAGGGTTGTTAGGAAAGAGCGAAGACGCAGAGTCCTGTTGAGTGTGGGGTTGCGTAAAGGCTCCCCCAGGGAGTTCAGGTGTACCCAAAGGCTTCCGCTGAGAGCACTTTTTGATGGCAGAAAGTGGCACCGTACGTGTTTTTTCGGGTCTAACTCGGGTTCAGCTTCTTGTTGCGGTTAGGGTTATGTTTAGGGTTGTTAGGAAAGAGTGAAGACGCAGAGTCCTGTTGAGTGTGGGGTTGCGTAAAGGCTCCCCCAGGGAGTTCAGGTGTACCCAAAGGCTTCCGCTGAGAGCACTTTTTGATGGCAGAAAGTGGCACCGTACGTGTTTTTTCGGGTCTAACTCGGGTTCAGCTTCTTGTTGCGGTTAGGGTTATGTTTAGGGTTGTTAGGAAAGAGTGAAGACGCAGAGTCCTGTTGAGTGTGGGGTTGCGTAAAGGCTCCCCCAGGGAGTTCAGGTGTACCCAAAGGCTTCCGCTGAGAGCACTTTTTGATGGCAGAAAGTGGCACCGTACGTGTTTTTTCGGGTCTAACTCGGGTTGAGCTTCTTGTTGCGGTTAGGGTTATGTTTAGGGTTGTTAGGAAAGAGTGAAGACGCAGAGTCCTGTTGAGTGTGGGGTTGCGTAAAGGCTCCCCCAGGGAGTTCAGGTGTACCCAAAGGCTTCCGCTGAGAGCACTTTTTGATGGCAGAAAGTGGCACCGTACGTGTTTTTTCGGGTCTAACTCGGGTTCAGCTTCTTGTTGCGGTTAGGGTTATGTTTAGGGTTGTTAGGAAAGAGTGAAGACGCAGAGTCCTGTTGAGTGCGGGGTTGCGTAAAGGCTCCCCCAGGGAGTTCAGGTGTACCCAAAGGCTTCCGCTGAGAGCACTTTTTGATGGCAGAAAGTGGCACCGTACGTGTTTTTTTGGGGCTAACTCGGGTTCAGCTTCTTGTTGCGGTTAGGGTTATGTTTAGGGTTGTTAGGAAAGAGTGAAGACGCAGAGTCCTGTTGAGTGTGGGGTTGCGTAAAGGCTCCCCCAGGGAGTTCACGTGTACCCAAAGGCTTCCGCTGAGAGCACTTTTTGATGGCAGAAAGTGGCACCGTACGTGTTTTTTCGGGTCTAACTCGGGTTGAGCTTCTTGTTGCGGTTAGGGTTATGTTTAGGGTTGTTAGGAAAGAGTGAAGACGCAGAGTCCTGTTGAGTGTGGGGTTGCGTAAAGGCTCCCCCAGGGAGTTCAGGTGTACCCAAAGGCTTCCGCTGAGAGCACTTTTTGATGGCAGAAAGTGGCACCGTACGTGTTTTTTCGGGTCTAACTCGGGTTCAGCTTCTTGTTGCGGTTAGGGTTATGTTTAGGGTTGTTAGGAAAGAGTGAAGACGCAGAGTCCTGTTGAGTGTGGGGTTGCGTAAAGGCTCCCCCAGGGAGTTCACGTGTACCCAAAGGCTTCCGCTGAGAGCACTTTTTGATGGCAGAAAGTGGCACCGTACGTGTTTTTTCGGGTCTAACTCGGGTTCAGCTTCTTGTTGCGGTTAGGGTTATGTTTAGGGTTGTTAGGAAAGAGCGAAGACGCAGAGTCCTGTTGAGTGTGGGGTTGCGTAAAGGCTCCCCCAGGGAGTTCAGGTGTACCCAAAGGCTTCCGCTGAGAGCACTTTTTGATGGCAGAAAGTGGCACCGTACGTGTTTTTTCGGGTCTAACTCGGGTTCAGCTTCTTGTTGCGGTTAGGGTTATGTTTAGGGTTGTTAGGAAAGAGTGAAGACGCAGAGTCCTGTTGAGTGTGGGGTTGCGTAAAGGCTCCCCCAGGGAGTTCAGGTGTACCCAAAGGCTTCCGCTGAGAGCACTTTTTGATGGCAAAAAGTGGCACCGTACGTGTTTTTTCGGGTCTAACTCGGGTTCAGCTTCTTGTTGCGGTTAGGGTTATGTTTAGGGTTGTTAGGAAAGAGTGAAGACGCAGAGTCCTGTTGAGTGTGGGGTTGCGTAAAGGCTCCCCCAGGGAGTTCACGTGTGCCCAAAGGCTTCCGCTGAGAGCACTTTTTGATGGCAGAAAGTGGCACCGTACGTGTTTTTTCGGGTCTAACTCGGGTTCAGCTTCTTGTTGCGGTTAGGGTTATGTTTAGGGTTGTTAGGAAAGAGTGAAGACGCAGAGTCCTGTTGAGTGTGGGGTTGCGTAAAGGCTCCCCCAGGGAGTTCAGGTGTACCCAAAGGCTTCCGCTGAGAGCACTTTTTGATGGCAGAAAGTGGCACCGTACGTGTTTTTTCGGGTCTAACTCGGGTTCAGCTTCTTGTTGCGGTTAGGGTTATGTTTAGGGTTGTTAGGAAAGAGTGAAGACTCAGAGTCCTGTTGAGTGTGGGGTTGCGTAAAGGCTCCCCCAGGGAGTTCAGGTGTACCCAAAGGCTTCCGCTGAGAGCACTTTTTGATGGCAGAAAGTGGCACCGTACGTGTTTTTTCGGGTCTAACTCGGGTTCAGCTTCTTGTTGCGGTTAGGGTTATGTTTAGGGTTGTTAGGAAAGAGTGAAGACGCAGAGTCCTGTTGAGTGTGGGGTTGCGTAAAGGCTCCCCCAGGGAGTTCAGGTGTACCCAAAGGCTTCCGCTGAGAGCACTTTTTGATGGCAGAAAGTGGCACCGTACGTGTTTTTTCGGGTCTAACTCGGGTTCAGCTTCTTGTTGCGGTTAGGGTTATGTTTAGGGTTGTTAGGAAAGAGTGAAGACGCAGAGTCCTGTTGAGTGTGGGGTTGCGTAAAGGCTCCCCCAGGGAGTTCAGGTGTTCCCAAAGGCTTCCGCTGAGAGCACTTTTTGATGGCAGAAAGTGGCACCGTACGTGTTTTTTCGGGTCTAACTCGGGTTGAGCTTCTTGTTCCGGTTAGGCTTATGTTTAGGGTTGTTAGGAAAGAGTGAAGACGCAGAGTCGTGTTGAGTGTGGGGTTTTGTAAAGGCTCCCCCAGGGAGTTCAGGTGTTCCCAAAGGCTTCCGCTGAGAGCACTTTTTGATGGCAGAAAGTGGCACCGTACGTGTTTTTTCGGGTCTAACTCGGGTTCAGCTTCTTGTTGCGGTTAGGGTTATATTTAGGGTTGTTAGGAAAGAGTGAAGACGCAGAGTCCTGTTGAGTGTGCGGTTGCGTAAAGGCTCCCCCAGGGAGTTCAGGTGTACCCAAAGGCTTCCGCTGAGAGCACTTTTTGATGGCAGAAAGTGGCATCGTACGTGTTTTTTCGGGTCTAACTCGGGTTCAGCTTCTTGTTGCGGTTAGGGTTATGTTTAGGGTTGTTAGGAAAGAGTGAAGACGCAGAGTCCTGTTGAGTGTGGGGTTGCGTAAAGGCTCCCCCAGGGAGTTCAGGTGTACCCAAAGGCTTCCGCTGAGAGCACTTTTTGATGGCAGAAAGTGGCACCGTACGTGTTTTTTCGGGTCTAACTCGGGTTCAGCTTCTTGTTGCGGTTAGGGTTATGTTTAGGGTTGTTAGGAAAGAGTGAAGACGCAGAGTCCTGTTGAGTGCGGGGTTGCGTAAAGGCTCCCCCAGGGAGTTCAGGTGTACCCAAAGGCTTCCGCTGAGAGCACTTTTTGATGGCAGAAAGTGGCACCGTACGTGTTTTTTCGGGTCTAACTCGGGTTCAGCTTCTTGTTGCGGTTAGGGTTATGTTTAGGGTTGTTAGGAAAGAGTGAAGACGCAGAGTCCTGTTGAGTGTGGGGTTGCGTAAAGGCTCCCCCAGGGAGTTCAGGTGTACCCAAAGGCTTCCGCTGAGAGCACTTTTTGATGGCAGAAAGTGGCACCGTACGTGTTTTTTCGGGTCTAACTCGGGTTCAGCTTCTTGTTGCGGTTAGGGTTATGTTTAGGGTTGTTAGGAAAGAGTGAAGACGCAGAGTCCTGTTGAGTGTGCGGTTGCGTAAAGGCTCCCCCAGGGAGTTCAGGTGTACCCAAAGGCTTCCGCTGAGAGCACTTTTTGATGGCAGAAAGTGGTATCGTACGTGTTTTTTCGGGTCTAACTCGGGTTCAGCTTCTTGTTGCGGTTAGGGTTATGTTTAGGGTTGTTAGGAAAGAGTGAAGACGCAGAGTCCTGTTGAGTGTGGGGTTGCGTAAAGGCTCCCCCAGGGAGTTCAGGTGTACTCAAAGGCTTCCGCTGAGAGCACTTTTGGATGGCAGAAAGTGGCACCGTACGTGTTTTTTCGGGTCTAACTCGGGTTCAGCTTCTTGTTGCGGTTAGGGTTATGTTTAGGGTTGTTAGGAAAGAGTGAAGACGCAGAGTCCTGTTGAGTGTGGGGTTGCGTAAAGGCTCCCCCAGGGAGTTCAGGTGTACCCAAAGGCTTCCGCTGAGAGCACTTTTTGATGGCAGAAAGTGGCACCGTACGTGTTTTTTCGGGTCTAACTCGGGTTCAGCTTCTTGTTGCGGTTAGGGTTATGTTTAGGGTTGTTAGGAAAGAGTGAAGACGCAGAGTCCTGTTGAGTGTGGGGTTGCGTAAAGGCTCCCCCAGGGAGTTCACGTGTACCCAAAGGCTTCCGCTGAGAGCACTTTTTGATGGCAGAAAGTGGCACCGTACGTGTTTTTTCGGGTCTAACTCGGGTTCAGCTTCTTGTTGCGGTTAGGGTTATGTTTAGGGTTGTTAGGAAAGAGCGAAGACGCAGAGTCCTGTTGAGTGTGGGGTTGCGTAAAGGCTCCCCCAGGGAGTTCAGGTGTACCCAAAGGCTTCCGCTGAGAGCACTTTTGGATGGCAGAAAGTGGCACCGTACGTGTTTTTTCGGGTCTAACTCGGGTTCAGCTTCTTGTTGCGGTTAGGGTTATGTTTAGGGTTGTTAGGAAAGAGTGAAGACGCAGAGTCCTGTTGAGTGCGGGGTTGCGTAAAGGCTCCCCCAGGGAGTTCAGGTGTACCCAAAGGCTTCCGCTGAGAGCACTTTTTGATGGCAGAAAGTGGCACCGTACGTGTTTTTTCGGGTCTAACTCGGGTTCAGCTTCTTGTTGCGGTTAGGGTTATGTTTAGGGTTGTTAGGAAAGAGTGAAGACGCAGAGTCCTGTTGAGTGTGGGGTTGCGTAAAGGCTCCCCCAGGGAGTTCAGGTGTACCCAAAGGCTTCCGCTGAGAGCACTTTTTGATGGCAGAAAGTGGCACCGTACGTGTTTTTTCGGGTCTAACTCGGGTTCAGCTTCTTGTTGCGGTTAGGGTTATGTTTAGGGTTGTTAGGAAAGAGTGAAGACGCAGAGTCCTGTTGAGTGTGCGGTTGCGTAAAGGCTCCCCCAGGGAGTTCAGGTGTACCCAAAGGCTTCCGCTGAGAGCACTTTTTGATGGCAGAAAGTGGTATCGTACGTGTTTTTTCGGGTCTAACTCGGGTTCAGCTTCTTGTTGCGGTTAGGGTTATGTTTAGGGTTGTTAGGAAAGAGTGAAGACGCAGAGTCCTGTTGAGTGTGGGGTTACGTAAAGGCTCCCCCAGGGAGTTCAGGTGTACTCAAAGGCTTCCGCTGAGAGCACTTTTGGATGGCAGAAAGTGGCACCGTACGTGTTTTTTCGGGTCTAACTCGGGTTCAGCTTCTTGTTGCGGTTAGGGTTATGTTTAGGGTTGTTAGGAAAGAGTGAAGACGCAGAGTCCTGTTGAGTGTGGGGTTGCGTAAAGGCTCCCCCAGGGAGTTCAGGTGTACCCAAAGGCTTCCGCTGAGAGCACTTTTTGATGGCAGAAAGTGGCACCGTACGTGTTTTTTCGGGTCTAACTCGGGTTCAGCTTCTTGTTGCGGTTAGGGTTATGTTTAGGGTTGTTAGGAAAGAGTGAAGACGCAGAGTCCTGTTGAGTGTGGGGTTGCGTAAAGGCTCCCCCAGGGAGTTCAGGTGTACCCAAAGGCTTCCGCTGAGAGCACTTTTTGATGGCAGAAAGTGGCACCGTACGTGTTTTTTCGGGTCTAACTCGGGTTCAGCTTCTTGTTGCGGTTAGGGTTATGTTTAGGGTTGTTAGGAAAGAGCGAAGACGCAGAGTCCTGTTGAGTGTGGGGTTGCGTAAAGGCTCCCCCAGGGAGTTCAGGTGTACCCAAAGGCTTCCGCTGAGAGCACTTTTTGATGGCAGAAAGTGGCACCGTACGTGTTTTTTCGGGTCTAACTCGGGTTCAGCTTCTTGTTGCGGTTAGGGTTATGTTTAGGGTTGTTAGGAAAGAGTGAAGACGCAGAGT